>NC_081406.1:457291743-457332071 GCF_030272615.1 Cryptomeria japonica
GTTCATGCAACTCCTAATCAAGACCATGAAATGTCTCAAGGCCCTCAAGCACCATTGGATGACCCCCATTTTTATTCTCCCAATTATTCTTATGGTAGCCATTATTACATAAAATTGCCAAATTGCATTAACTTGCAACCTATAAGGATTGTTCAGAAATTTCCCTCCAAGTGATGTGCCAAAAAATTACTCCAAGGATTGTTTTAGATCTTGTGCTCATGTGTTTGTTGTGCTTTGTGCTTTCATGATTTATTATTGCGGTAATTTTATATAGTTGCGACTTGAACTTTAATTTAAGATTAGAAATTATGTAAATTTTTAGGTCCATACTAATCCCCCCCCCCCCCCACTTCTACCCTTCCCCCCCTCCCCTCTCATTCTTGTGGTGTGTTCAACAAGGAGATGGTATGAGAACAATGCTTTTCAATAACTTAAATAACAATGAATAGACATTTATAGATAAAATATATACATATCCAATCTTGACTATATGAATATTTAGGTTCAACTCCTATTGTAAGGACAATGACAAGACCTTGACTATATACACAAAATTAATACTTATTAAATTTTATAATGAGATATTGCATAGTTTCTTAGGCTCAAAAAGGTATTATAAAATAATTCAGTGGCTAAAACCCGAATTTTATTACCAATGTAGTAAGCTCCAACATTAAAAGTTATAAACTTTATCTAATGCCCTAAAGACACAACATACATTGCTAATCTTAAAAATGTTATAGTTAATATTGGTTAGATGATCTAATGACATCCAAAATTAATTATTGATCTTGTTTGATTGTCATCTATCACTCATGCACAACTATCATGTGGACATTACATTGACTATAATCATTTGTGCTCTATCTTTTTGCTATTATGTGCAAACAATGTGGTTTTACCAATCATGAAGAACTCATGGCACTATTTATGCCATTGCATGATCTTACCTCTTCCACACACAATCTAAAGCTTACTTACAAAACTTCATAAATTGTAGAATTTTACTTTCCAAAAGCATGCCCTTACACCAATTGGAAAATGAACATCACTATATCAAGTGCCTAATATTGCAAATGTAAGCCAATTGAAGTTTTGTACTAGAATGTACCTTTAAGTGTTAGCTTGATAATGGATGATAATTGATAGAAGAAAGTTAACTTTAGATTGATTTATGATGTGATTGAATGACATGCATATGCAAATAAAGAGAAGAATTTTTTCAATGTTCTATCAAAACATTCTTGAATAATGTGAAAATGTCTTAGGATGAAATTTTAAAATATGTACACACTCAATATATGAAATTAAAATTTGGCATTCATATAAGTGAGTAATGGTTGGATCTGAGAATTATTAGATTTGAAATATGAAAATTTGTATTTTTTATTTTTTTTGATCGATAAAAGGTCGAGGCCAAAGAATTTTATTAATTTTTAAAAAATAGATAGAATTACATTTACACCTCCATTCGGTGTGGGCACCGGTAGGAAAGAATGGAGGGAAGAAAACCTCTGGTCTAGCCCAGATCCCTCAAGGATCAGAAAAAATTAAGAATGCGATACAAAATGGAGATACAAGATCACAAAGGGAACTTGTCCAAAATAATGAAGATTGTCTGTAGAAATCCTCTGTATAATTTTATTGACGATGAATAAGCTATTCAAGTAAGAAATAACATGATTCTAAACAAGAAAATAAAATATACTATTTTAATCAACTAAATTTTAAATTAATAAATACATCAAAATAATCAAATCATATGCTAAAATGATACAAACAAAGCATTGAAATAAAATACTATAAAACTATATAAATATCACTCTACACATATAAATATCACTCTACACATATATAAAACAAGATAACCTGTATAGTAATATCCCACAATTATAATGTTGAATGAACTTAGTATAATTGTGAATACAAAACCACACATTTATTGTAAAGGTCAACAATATTCCTACTTTGACAAAACAAGTAATTGTCTATTGAAATATCTTACCCGAATGATAAAAGTTATAGTCTATGGAAATTTCTTATCTGAATAATGAAAGTATGATCTAATTTGGGTTCGATTTTTTTTTTCATTTAAATTTCTGGCTTTACTTTTACGAATGCATGTTTAATAATATCCCTATTTTTACACCAAGGGTGTTGATCACCTTGAAGATTTATCTATGATAAAAAGAGAATACATGATCTAGTGATGGCACTATTAAGTTATGTTCTTGGGTAGTACCCCATAATCAAGAAGTTATATGGTCAAATCCAATAGTTGTAATCATTAGTTGCTTATAATTTTGATTTTAGTAGTTTTTATACTTTGTGTGTTGTGCTAAATCACATTAGACAATAAGAAGGGTATATTTTTATTAGTACCCTAGGTATTTCATGGTAGAAAGAAGAACTAAGAAATAATTAACCATGATGCCTCATTATGTTTTAAAGCCACTCATTAATGGAGACTGGACATACATGGTCACTCTTGTGGTCACTATTGATATCATAATAAATTTATAAATACCAAATAATGGCTATTATACAAGTGGAGAATGATAGCTATTGACTTTTTAGGTGTTTCAACTATCAACTTGTGCTTGGCCCCATTAGAGATGTTGTAGGTCTCTATATACGTAAACAAAAGTCTAATTAATTCAATAGATAAGGTCATGTAGAAGGAATTTGATTAGCATGTATAGAACATACTATTTATAATAGCCAACTCTCTATAATGTATGAAAAATACAAGGCATAAAACGAATTCAATAGTTGATAAGAATTTGATCTAGAGTAGATTTATTGGCCACATCTATGCAAAAATGGTATTAAGATTTGAGACTAATACTAATAGGCCCTAGAGATTGTTACGTGGTCATTTGGTAGAGAATTTAAAAATGCGTGATCTTTATAATCTTGTATAAAATTTCATATTATTTGGTTTACAAGCTATCAATGTTATGTTTAATAGCTAGATAATACAGACCTTCTGTTGAGTTTGGATCTATAGTGGTCACATGTAATTAAGTTATATTTTATCTTCAAAGAAATTCCTAGTATTTTAATATTCACTCATGAACATTAATGTGTATAGTATGTAATGCATCAAAGTCAAACAATTGACTTGGATATGAACATATTGTTTCATAATTTAGGACTAAGGTAAGATATTAATCATTGATGCATAGAAATTAAAATTTTAAGGAACACATCAAAACTTCATTATTAAGAGACAAAGCTTAATTCATGTTTAGGTTTAAAGACCTTCATCATAAGCTTAGTTTTAAGAATATATTAGACCCTTTTAATATTTATCCGCATTGGCCTCATGTTTGAAGATGTTACGCCCCTATAATGACATTTTATCTATTTTTTATATTATAGACTCTGACTTCACACCTGCCATTTAATTTGGGTTGCAAGTTTCTAAAGCCTTTTCAACAAATCCATTTTGTTAATCCCCTACAATCAAGGGGTTGAGAAATTATTTCTTTGAGGCAATCTATCAAATAATTCATATTCCTTTTCTACACTTACAATTTTTTGTATACACGGACCTGCAAGGGCATTTTCAACTACATGTAACAAAATTAATCCTATGTAGTTTGTCTTGTGATGGATGTTAATACCTTTCTCCAATGCTCCCACTTGCCTTTTGAAATATGGAATTGTCACACTGATATCTAGTGAATGGACATTTTTTTATAATTTTTTGTTACATAATTTTTTTTAGTTAATTTTTGAAGATAGAGTAATTGTAATTTGGACAGATGCATATTTTGTAATGCATAACTCTTTTTTTATGCATTTAAATTAGCTTCTTCTTTTTGTGTTGAAATGAGGATATCAATACCTAGGGAAAATATATTTTTGTACAATTTTTATTTTCTATTTTTCAAATTCTCCACATGTGTGAAACATGTCCTTAATTTTTGATGAAAAACCTAAATTCATAAGAAATAAAACATAAATATATTAATGAAATTAAATATATTTAAAATTATACTATTTGGAAAGCTTATAATAAGGACTAAATACTTTAAAACTCAAAAATTTTAAATGAATTCATTTGACCCCCAAAACCTAATGTAAAGGTGGGTTTTAATCAACATTTTGATAGTTGCGAAGGAGACTCCATTGCGGGTATGATTTAGAAGTAGAGAGACTCTATCCAAGAAATTTTGATCTAAGAGCCTTTGATCTAACTCTCCTCAATTAATTACTTCAAATGGGACCTCTTCTAGCTTAAATCACTATATTTTCTTAAAAAATGTATGATTTCAACAAAAATCAAGATGTACCAAAAAGTGTAACCAAGTATTGTGGGGTCACCCCATTGTGAATTTATGTGTGTGCGACACTTTCCTTTGTGTACACGTCACTATTTTATGTGAATGTGGCATAGCAACCTGCAATTGCATTACCAATTAAAGCAAATGTAGTGAAGATTCCATGAATGCAGCACATAAAACTTGCAACTTGTAAGATTTAAAAACCCACAAAATAGATTTAATTAATGCATGATTTCACATCAGGTTCATCAAATGTAACGAATATAAAATGTGAAACATGTAATAGATCAAACGAGAAACCACAAACTCAAATCAACTACTAAATTCTCAATCGCGATCAATGTAAGAGTAAAAAATAAAAATCAATAACAAAGTAAACCCAATGTCAAATTCATGAAAGAGACTTCCATTGCTCTCCTTCTTTTTGTGTTGTATGTGATGGCTCTCAAAATCGTCAAACTTTTCCTACAACATGATAACAAAAAAATTTGAAGACTATGATTATTGATGAATGATAATTAGGTTTTCTTTTATAGATTTCATGATATTGATCAACAATTCACATTAAAATAGCAACGGAATTATCAATGGCTGAGGATTGTTGAGACAATTTGATTGAGAGTTGATTTCTCATGTGAGTCAGACTGACTGATTAGCCAATTGGCTTGATTGATGTATTGGGATAGATGACTAGGCTATTATCTGAATTGATTGGGAGTGAGGTAGATTAATTGGCTCGATCAAAAAAAGGTGATTATGAGTTGAAGTGGAAGTCGGTGGTAGTTAATGGGAGGGAATAATTAGCCATTTTAAACATATGTTGTAGGAGAAATAATTAAAATAAATATTTTATCTATTTTGGAAGAAATTGATTTTTGAAAAGGGATGGACAATTAAATAAACCGGTAAATTAAATAATTTGGAATAATTGTTTAATTGTGAGAAATTGATAGGAAGAGATATTTAATTATAGATTATTTAATTAAATGGGATGAGGGGGTTAATTAAATAATAAAAATATCCAATTAATATTACAATAAAATAAGATGATTAAATAATTAAAAAATATTTAATTATGAGAAGAGAGGGAATTTTAATTTTTAAATTTAGAATAGGAAAATAAAGTTGGATGAATTAAATATTTTTTAAATTATTTAATTAGTTAAGAGGAAAAATTAGTAAAAGTGGCATTCACGGGCGTTAAGGCAATTCTAGATGTCTACACATATATGTGAAAACATGAATTGTAAAAATTAGGTTGACATGAGTAAGATATTCTTGAATTGATTCAAGTACAATACAATGTTCACCGTCATTGATTAGGATGCATGCTACTTAATTAGAAAAATAATGTACACCGTGTAACTTCTATGAATACAAAGGAAACCTTTGACAATATTGAAAATACCATGGGATGACCATCTTGCCTCTTTCAATTTTTTATATATCACCAATCTCTTCCACAAAACTTATATATGCGTCATTTATTAATTGAGACTAGCAAAACCTCATGCCTTTAAAAACATTTCAAGATAATGAGATAATTGTCAAATTCTTGGAACTCTGCAATGGTATTAAAATGAGAGATCATATAAAATGATTTGAAATCAATCTTGATACCACTATCTATTTTGGGAAAGAGGAAGAGTTCCTTAGTCGTACTTTTTTTTTTTTAAATCCCCTAGAGAAACCCTCTCTAATGTGCTATCAAACATAGAAAAGATGAAAATAAAGATTTGTTTAGTGATAAAAAATTCTTAGAGGCCTTATTACATGAGGAATCCAATCTTCCCCTAGCACTTCCACAATGAAAATATCACTTAGCAATCTTGATTGAAAATAAAAAAGACATAAATTTGTTGGTATTTTGATGATGTTTAGTTGTGATTGTCATTTATGGACACACACTTATTTTATGTATGAGTTAATCTCCACCGGTAATATGTGTTGTATTGTTCACACCGGTATTATATGCCATTGAATGAATAGTCTTTGTTTGTAGAAGACTATCGATGTTTTGCATAAAATGCTTTCCGGTCAAAGCATGACTGAAGACCTCAAGCGGTATGAAGCCCTCAAGCGGAACAAGGACCCCTAGCGGCAGTCAATATTTTTTATCAGAACACTATGTTCCAGTTTACCAGTCTTTGTTTATCGGTATATTGTGCTTAAGAAGTAAAATGGTAGAGTGTGATGAGTTATCATCCACCGACACTTTGGCAATGCTTCTGTGTCGTGTTACCAAATGTGTCTAGATGCTTTGAACCTAGGAAATTGTAATCCAATCTCATTGGACCGACATGAAATCAGCTTCCTATTTAAGGACATCATGTCTAGGGTTTTTATAGGAATGAATGTATGTGTGTATGTATGTTGAAGAAGTGGAGTTGTTATAGAAGCATCGTGCGATAAAGATTGAACATGAAAAGGATAGAAGACTAAAGTAATGTTGCAATGCATTAACAAAGAGTTGTCAAGGATCTAATCAAGCATTCTATGTTATTGTCTAGATCATTCACTTGTTGATTACTAATCTCTTCGACAAGTCTAAAATCCTTAACCGGGTAGGCTCAGTCAAACCTTTTGTAAATTCTCTAACAAGGTGGTTCACAGTTGTGAATCTGAAATCCTTTAACAAGGTAGTCTTTAACAGGATTTATCTCCTAACAGAGATCTGGATTCCTAACAAGATCTGCTCTGATGAAGAAAATTGTAAGGCCTTAACCAGTCTGACCTTAACCGATCTGACCTTAACCGGTCTGGTTACTATTCTGCAAATAGTTGACTTGTGAGTTTTACTCACCGTGGTTTTTCCCATTTGGGTTTCCACGTCAAAATATCTTGTGTTATGGTGATTGTGCTTATGTGGGTGAATTCTCTATTTTCTATTTGGCTTGTTTGTGTTTTAATCGGTTTATTGTTTAAACTACTATACTAGTCTGCAGTAAAATTGTTTAAGAGTTTTGTTAAAAGTTTGGGCATAGTAATTCACCCCCCCCCCCCCCCCCCCCACCTCTTAGTATTCATAAAAATTTGGGGATAAAAAATAATCTATATATTTGCATCTTAAAATCCTCCAAAAGAACACAGAGTGTCATCAATTTTGCAAAGCACAGTTCATATATTTTTATTGGTCCTATGCTAACATGTTTGGATTGGACCCTTCTATTTTGGTTCACCTCCATGCATGGTTTTTTTAATGCTAAGTTTCAATTAAGGAAAACTACATTAGATGCATCCTAAAATTGCCCTACTAGTCAAAGAAGAACTACAAAAACTTTTAAATGTTAACTTCATACTCCCAATTGACTATCTTGAATGGATATCCATTATAATTCATGTCAAAAAAGATAAAAGGAATATGCATATGTATAGCCTTCAAATATGTTATTGCATCTTGCCCAAAAGATGATTTTCACCCTTCCAACATTGGCATAATTATTGATCTCGAAGCTAGTTATAAAATGCTATCACTTGTGGATAGTTTTTTGAGTTGTAATCATATTTGAATTGTTATTATAGACCAACACAAAATTTCTTTCATAATTCCCCTGAGGTATCTTTTTCTATCAAGTGACACCTTTAGATGGATAAATGTGGGACCTACTTATCAGAGGGCAATGATAGTTACATTTCATGACATGCTCCATAGAAATTGTGGAAGTTTATTTAGACGATATTTCAAATGGGAAAATAGAAAATAAGAGAATACCACTCATGTCCTTGAATTTATATTTGAATCCTTATATATATATATATATATATATATATATATATATATATATATATATATATATATATATATATATATATATATATATATATATATATATATATATATATATATATATATATATATTAGTTCCAAGAAATTTATTTTTGGTATAACATCAAAAAAATCTTGATCTTTATTATATCTCAATGATATATAGATGTTTATATTTCTAAGTTTGCAACTATCATGGATATGCCACCCCTTTAAAATTTTAAAATAATATAATTGACTTCAAGGAAAGCTACTAGCCATATGAAGATTAATAGCACAACTTTTTACAAATGTCAACCATTTCCCCACCTTCTCAAGAAAAATGGTGGGTTTCAATGGAATGAATCCTACTGAGAATATTTTAATCATATCAAAGACTATATTGCATCACCAACGGTTCTTATGTCTCCTATTAAAATAATCACATACTTCTACATATCAACTATATTAGTCTCCTTGGGCGCACTCTTAGCACAAAATGATAAACAAGATTGTGAGAAAACAATCTATTATCAATCAAACACTCATGAAAAATGAGCTTTCCTATATTTCTATGGAACGGTAATGTTTAGTAGTCTTTTTTGTACACAAAAATTGTGACATTACATGCTTAGCCACCAAGCAAATCTCATTTATTAATTGGATCCATTCAAATGCCTCTTATTCAAAAATTCTCTTACAATTAATATGGCTAAGAGGGTAACGTTGTTAGGTGAATTTGACAGTAAGTTTTAAGATAAAAAAGAAATTAAAGCATAGGTTTCTATGGATCAATCATTTAAGGCACCTCTTATAGATAATCATCCATTCGCTATAGATAATCTTGATGAATCTATCTTTACTATTGAAGAGCCCTCTATATAGAATTTATGTCTCGATTGTTCTTGTACTAGTCATGGAGCAAGCGTTTGAATCTTGTTTATACTCAAGGAAATTCCATGTTGAAAGCATTTAGATTTAGCTTTCCATGTGCAAACCATGTTGTTGAATATGAAGCTTTTCTTGTTGGTCTTAATATAACAATTCAATGGAATATCCAACACATCCTTGTTCATGGTTATTCTAAACTAATAGTGAAAAAGGTTAATGATGAATATCAAACAAAATATGATGAATTGATCACCTACAAATACATGGCAAATAGTTTCAAGAATAATTTCTTGCAGATCTAGTTGGAAAAACAATCTAGTTGATGATACTATAGCCATAATTGAATGTGTCTTGGATATGCCATAGAATAGTCGACATTCTAAGTTCTTGTTGAGAAATTATTAATACCCACACAATGTCCCTAATTTTGAACTTATATGACAGCTTATTGGTCCTTATTCGCCCTAGTATCATGATATTTACGCTTACCACCATGGTCAAACTTCACCACCTAACCTTTCACATAAATAACACAAAACTTTCCTCCAATGTACACCATACTTCACTATCCTTGGTGATATTTTATATCAAAGAGGCTTTGATAGTTTATTACTAAGGTACTTAAATATGGCATAGGCCAATTTCTTTGATAGATTGTTACTAAGACTACAACTTGTTTACACCATATGAAATAGTTTATGAGATAAAATATTTCCTTCCAATTGAGTTTGAACACAATACATTAAGGTAAAAACTTTAATTCATTATGGACTTATTAGCAGCCCAAAAAAAGAGAATGATGCAACTTAATGCTCTTGATTTTATCTTAAGAGAAACCTTCCATCATATTGAGATAGTGAGAAAATATTAAATTAAGTGGAAAGACCTCTTTATCAAGACAAAAATGTTACAAAAAGGTGAATGGACTCTCCTTTATGACTCACAATATAAGGATCATAAGATCAAGATGCAAATAAGGTGGTTAGGACCATATTAGGTTGATGAAGTATATCTAAATGGTGCGATTCATTTATCCACCATTGAACCAATCTATTTTTTTTGGCTGGTCAATGTTCACTAATTAAAGATGTACTAAAGGCATTAAACAGAGATTTTTTAATCGAGCAGTTCAAATCACAAACCACAAACATCAAACATGCAGCATTTCAAAAAGATCTTAAATTTTTCACAGCTGTGATTTTTAATATTATTACTCTCATCTTAATAAAATTCTTTCAATATTACATTGTAATTTGTTTGGAACATTTTTGGTCATACTAATTCCAATAGTAGTAGAATGCCTAGTTGCGCTTACACAACCATTAGTCTTGTGTAGTCACAAGTCGAGTGTGCTGACGTTTTTTTTCCAAAATTGCACCCATTAAAACCTAAAGCTTTGCGATTACTTATTCTTGATTTTAAATGTTAGTTTGGCCAATGAACAAAACTCAACCCAAAGGTTGACACCTTTTGCTCTTTAGGCTCTGCTAGACCTAAAGGTATC
Source organism: Cryptomeria japonica (assembly GCF_030272615.1). Lineage (NCBI taxonomy): Eukaryota > Viridiplantae > Streptophyta > Pinopsida > Cupressales > Cupressaceae > Cryptomeria > Cryptomeria japonica. The sequence goes on from NC_081406.1 coordinate 457,302,176, forward strand.
CCTTATCAAAAATGATATATTATTCAGCAACAAGAAGCAGATATAAAATAATATGCAAGATTTTCTCAAACTGACAGTGTTCTTGACTATCTCACTTCTTAAATCAAAGAACATGGAGAATCCTAAGCTAACAAAGCAAAGAACATAACTGAAAATAAAGTGTTCAAATGATTCATCTTTGAATTCCAATGAATGCTTAGACCTTTGAACAAATAACTACTCAGATCAGTGCTTCATCCGAGCAACAAAGTCAAATACCAAACCATGCAGAGACTCATCATGACACTACAAATTCACATCCAAGGGGCGCCTTTGTATTATTACATTATAGAAACACTCCCACCAATAGACACTTTCTGCAATTCTTCCGAGAAATCCAAAGATGAACATACATTACTCCATATTCCATTTAGACCAGATTAATCCATTCCTTGAATGAAGACAGTAAATGGAAAATGCAACTCAGAAAGACTAAGAAGACCAATATCAATGTCCTTGACATATCAATTTGAAAGCAATGCACACTCATCCATGGAGACAACAACAAAAAATCAATTTATTCAACCTGAAAGAGAACAATATCATGAAGAAATCTGTTTACAAAGTGAGCATATTCTCACTGAAACCTATGTATTACCAAGATTTCCTGTGCATATGTCACAATATTAATGATATCTTTTCTTATTTCCCCTGTAGCAGGATTAAGGTCTTCACTGCAAAATTCACTCCTTTAAATTTCTCTGACTGTGAGACAGCAGTTTGGAAACCGCCGTTCGCGACGGGGAAAACGCGAAACGAAGTTCTCCCGTCACGTTTCTGGTTACATAGCAGTTCATAGGACATTCCGTTACAAAACTCTCTTTAAAAATTTCTTTCATCGGATGAGAAGTCCTTCAAAAATTTAAAAATCATAGTTTTGTCCACATCTTTCAATGATATCACCCCTCGACAAATTAGAGCCCCAAAAACACTTCATAGGACATTCGGTTACAAAACTATCTATGAAAATTGCTTTCATCAGATGAGAAGTCCTTCAAGAATTTAATAATTGTAGGTTTGTTTGCATCTGCTAAGGATATCACCCTTCGACAAATTAGAGCATAAAGTCTTTCAAGTTCTGAGATTCCATAACCTTCGGTACATTTCACAAAATTATCTTCTATTGATTCAATCTGTACTGCCAAGTGATTGCTTATTGGCACTTTGGAAGAGGATTTGTGTTCCGGTTGATTCATTATTTCTTCTTGATTATTTGCCTCACATTGCTGCACACCTTTAAATGCCTCATTTGTCACACTACCATGAAGGCATTTTGTTTTTAGAGTATTCTGCCCAGGAGTATCAATCTCCATGGGTTGTGATCTGTCCTCAGCAAATGGATCAGAGTCCCCAGCCACAACTTTACCTGTAGAAAAAACACATTCTGAGAATTTCAATACAATTGTGCTTCTAATTCTAAATATCCAAAATAAAAAAGGATTACAGGTGGCATGGTGCAAAGCATAATTCCACCTTGATCAGGATCACTATTCTGCTTTGAGCGCTTCAAGACCTCGTAACTTTGAGATACATTCATATCAGGCTGAACGTTGCGTAAGCATTCACTTGCTCTTGTAATATGAACTGGTTGAGCAACAGGATTCGAAGGAAAATTTGTAGTTGAATCCTCTGACAAACGAGTTGGCCCACCCTGAGCAGCAATTTTATCACAAAAGGCAACTAGTGCAGGATCCATTTGGGAAAGCATGCCAAGAATCTGATTATGCGTAAGACAAGGATTAGCAAAGTGAACAATAAATGCTTACTACTTGACATAAAACATTTGAACTTCGATTACTGTATGTCTCTATTATTAGCATATTTAACCATACCGCATCCCTTAGTGCATATGCTCTGCTGACAATTCGAGCTCCATTGTAGTCATCACCATTATATGCCTGTTATGCAAAACTAATGATAGTTATTATCAGGAATGAATGGAAAACAAATTTTTGTTCAACCCCATAAAGCTGATAGGATCATAGGCATGTCCAATCATGCTTACTTTTGCATTGGCTGGAATTAGTTCCACATCTTGCAGGAATGCTGAGCATGTCAAGTAACGTCGATTATCTACTCGCTGCAGTAAAGTAGTGATATCCATTGGATTTTGAACTATTGCATAATAGTCAGGAGCGTCTTCATCCATGACAGGGTAATGGAAGACACTGAACCGTTTTTCATACAGAAGTCTGCACATTGTATGTGGATACATATAAGCACTCAAAATTAATTTTCACTTGGTAAACACATCCTCAACAAATGAATCAAATAATGATTGATGCATCACTACAAAACCTGCTGCAGACATCCCGAAGACACATTCGGAGTCGTCGAATAGCATGCTCCTCTGCTTCTACCTTGGCACGTAGCTCAGTTTCACTTGGTCCTCTTGCTGCTTTTGGTACCTTTGGAAGTTCAGGATTAGAAACATTCTTTTTAGGAGTAACTACTACTTGTTGATCAGGGATAGTAAGAACAGCATCAACCAGTTGCGAGATGAATCTACACCTGTCATCTGAACTTGGTTTTTCTACTTGGTAACTGCACATAAAGCAAAAGAATGTAATCCATTCAGGATTTTACTTCTATTATACTAAACCAAAATAAAATTTGCAATGCATTCAAGGTGTACCAGATACCATCGAATTCATGTACACTCAATTCAATGACAAATTCAATTTATACAGAGCCGGAAGCTAACGAGGTACCTGGTACTCAATGCTATACAGAATGGATTCACATGCCTTAGCATAATCTTGAACAAACTAAGCAGAAAAAATACAAAAACTAAGACAATGATGTCCTTGATACATACATATAGTGACGACCAAACAAGGATGCAGCTTCTCCATCCAATTCATCAGAGGGTACAGAGGAGGTTGCAAGAAGTAATAAAGGAAGGTCTGATGGCAATTCTTCCAGTATAGATAGTAGAACAGCTCTTAGCTGATCATGGGCCTATGAAGCTCAGTGAAACAAACAAAATCAGATATATAGTCATTTTAGGAAGCTCTAGCAATAAAAACAAAGCGATTTCAAATATATCACAGGAAATCCCAAAGGCGTAGAGCTTTAAAAGTATAAGTGTACTAATGTAATGATATACACACCGTCTCCCACCAAAGTTGAAGTTGAGGCAGATACAAGATAGAAGGAGTAGTCCTCCTTGCTTCTCCCACAATGTGTACTAGTGCTTCCTCAGGGGTCCGTGCACTTGGGTCGGACAAAAGTGATGGAAGCCCAAGACAATGCACAGGGAACCTCTCTAATTCGTGTAAAACTGCAGGGCCAATGTGATCCTGGCAAGAAAAGTAGAAATATAGCATCATTCAGAAATGTAGCTAGATTAGAAGCCAGCCAATTCAAAAGTTTTAAAAAACAGACTCATGTTATAGATGTGTAAACATCTATGAAAGCAATTTCTAACCGTACCAAGCCAGCACCCTCCTTCCCACAAAGTAGAAGTCTTGGTCTGTAAACAAATGGAATGGAAGAACCATAGGGAAATCCAAGTAACTTGGCAAGATGGCGAGAACTGTCATTCAGCGAATCTTTTTTATCACCCTTGGCCACTACGTAGAAGATGTCAGAAATATAATCACTGATTATTTTTAGTTGTCCTTGTAAGCATGGAGCTATTACTGGGGACAATGGCCTTGACTGTACTGTTGCACCTCTATGGGCAGCAGGAGTAATAGTAGACATAGCTTCCAAGAAATCATGCTTCTCTACTTTCACAGAATCCAAATCTATGACAAACTTATCATCACTAGTGTATATTTGAGGATATTTCTCACGGAAAGCATTAATTGCAGCTTCTGTGCACAAAGCTTTTAAATCAGCACCACAATACCCCATACAAGCTGCTGCTAATTCCATTCTTAATTCCTCTGATAAAGGATTCTTCCACTTTCTTGTGTGGATCTTTAATATCTCAGCTCGTGCTTTACAATCAGGTAAGGAAAATACAAATTCACGATCAAACCGACCAGGCCGACGAAGAGCTCCATCAATAGCATCAATCCTGTTTGTCGCTCCAATAAGCACTACTTGACCTCTAGAGTCTAGACCATCCATTAGAGCAAGAAGCGTAGATACAATAGAATTGTGAATTTGTTCTTGTTTACTAGACCTCACTGGGGCAAGACCATCTATTTCATCAAAAAATATTATGGATGGTTGGTTCCTTTGTGCTTCCAAAAAGAGTAATTTCAGCTGCCGCTCAGCTTCCCCAACCCACTTGCTGAGCACATCAGCTCCCTTTCGCATGTAAAAGTTTACTTTCTGTCCTGCCTTGGAAGCTGCACATGCTAAAGCCCTTGCAATCAACGTTTTTCCAGTTCCCGGAGGACCACACAATAAGACTCCCCTTGGAGGAGAGATGTGATAATTTGCAAAGAAATCAGGATAGAGAAGAGGGAAAAAAACCATTTCTTTCAATGCATCAATGTGGTCAGAAAGCCCTCCAATATCATCAAAACTCACTGTTTCATCAACCTGCAAGGGTTGAATGTCAGCTCCACCTTTTGAACTAGGCTCAGCAGGTTGTGCACCTACACCTCCATAACCAAACGTATCACCTTGGTGTCCCCATCCAGATGCTGCAACTTTCAAACCCCATGCAGTTGCGTTATGCATGTCAAGTCCGCCACAAACCCATTGCTGACCAAAGTTTGTATTTCCCACATGCATCCATGATGACGAACCAACAGGACCCTGATCCATCTCATCCACAAGAAGAGAATCATCTGAATCATCAACTCTTTGTGCACAACGATGTTTTTCCGCCCTTGAGCCACCTCGTCTCGCATCACGTGCATTTTTTATTCCCATTCCTTTATGCAGTACTTTTCGTGGTGGAGACTGCAGTCGTTGGTTTTCTTCTTTTTCAAGAGAAAACCTCCTCGCCTCAGTGCGATTTCGGAGAGCATACCGTCTCCTTCCTTCTTGTTCTTTACCCTCCTCACCCTCTTCCTCAACTTCATCAACTTCATCTTCCTCTCCTTCATCCCCAGCCTCCCCTTTATTTCTATCATCTTCCTCCTCTGTGCATTCCTGGTCTTCAGAATCTTGAGAAGAATGTCGGATGGTTGACTTTCGAGGCCGAAGTCCTTCTCGCCGTGGCAAAGATATAGTATCTCTTGTCCTCTTCTCTTGCATTGGACTGGACTGCTCATCCAGGCTAGGGTTATTCTCAACTTTAATAGTAGCTGGCCGATATGTTCGTCTCTGCAGCCATTGATACCCAAACTTAAAATATTATGCAACAAAGTATTAGGCAAGAGAAGTTATATCTTCACAAAAACCAGAAACAATGGAGATTGGAGAAAATCCTACCATCAGATCTGCATCCTCTGTGTCTATGTTATCTGTTTCATAATCCTCTAAATTGACAGAATTTGTCCTGTTTCTTGTAGAACAAGGTGGAGTGGACATATGTGACTGCCAGTATAAGCAACTTCAGCATACAAATTTAATCATGAAAGATGCCTACATATTTGACAACGTAACGAGTACAAATTTCTTGGAAAGAGCAGCTGAGAACTCTATCGGTTACCTGCACGTTCATGCTCTCTGTCTGATTCGAAGGACCAGCAGTTTTATGCACCTGAGAAAAGAAATCAAAATAATTTAGAGGCTTTTACCAGATAAATGAGAAATCCACAATGATCTACATAAAAAAGCATAGAATGACGGATGTATTGTAATAAATAAAAGTCTCAAGTATCCATGACCCAAAAAGCACAGATCAATGAGAAGCGAAGAAAATTTTCAAAGTAAAAATGATTTATTATTTAAATCAGCATAAATATTCATCTCTGCCAAGTAAAATACTGAAGAACACTAGCATACTGAAACAAAGAAGAAAATAGACTCAATTTAAAACTTACATAAACAAATTATAGAGCTTTAGTATGGTAGTTGTAGCCTAACACCTTAATTGTGAGATTATCATGCTGACTATGCCTTATAGAATGGGGCCCTTAGAAATTTGTTCACTGAACATTGTTGTTTTGTATGGTAGTTGTAGCCTAACACCTTGGCTCGAGAGATGATAAAACGCTATAACATTTGTAAAGGGGTTTGATATCGTGGCAGATGATTATGTTCAGTCACGCTTGGTACAAATTTTGAACATAACAATTTGTGATAAGCAGTTTGTGAAATGATAAATACTGTTTTTGAGTATCACTTCTGATTGCAGGAGTTATTGTAAGGAAACCACAAATGATGATTTTACTCCATCATTACATACTGTTCATGAGAGGAATACATATATGAGATATGTCTAAATTTATTGATTTATAATTTGTTGGATGAATATGTCTGAATCCCCAATTAGAGGGATAAATTTCCCAAAATGTAGAGGTTGTATTAATTAGAGAATGTGCAAGATGTTTGATCTAGATGACAACATGAGAAGTTAATAATAATAACTTGGCTTAATCTTAACATCCATAAAGAGTATGTATTAATATTGGAAAATGTTTAGTCAATGAGAAATTTCAGTGGGCGGCGTGAATGTCACTGACATCATAGTTACCAAATAGAGGTGGGTAATGAATAAGATCTCAATTAATTAAGTCTGGTATCACTCCTTCGTGTCGTACAGTCTGTAACCATATAGATTGTTATGATTGGATATTGACGTATTGGTAAACTTAGGTGGTAGATTGGTATTAAATATATCACGAATAAATTGAACATGGCTAATATTATCTGTCTGACTGCATTCTCAACATGTTTCCTTTCTCCTCTTATGACGATTTATGGGCAAAATCTCTATACTCATCAAGTTCTTATATTATCACCTCATGGTTTGAGCAATTGTACTCTTACACATTCTTCCTTCCTATATTACTCTTACACATTCTTCCATCCTATAGATTTTCATAGCATCGTCATGTTTCAGTAATCCCTATGTTGTCCTTCCCATGTTATTAGGAGTATGAAACCCATGTTTGCAAAAAGAAGGGCCCAGGTGATTTAAAATAATCACCCCATTTATAAGTACTCATAAAGCATACTCATGGAATAACTAAGCATATTCAATCACATTGAAACATGTAAGATAAGGGGCATTCGTTCAAAACAAAAAGAATTCATGCTGAAAGTTGTCATGCCCCCCGATCTGACATCCCTTATCAGCAAATCTGAATATAAAATTGTCTTACAAAGTAAGACTTAACAATTTTATAAAATCAAACAATGTGCTTTGATCGCCTATAACATACAGTAGGGTTTGTTAATTATCATCAGCCTTAAGGGATCCACCTTTCCTTTCCTATGGTGCAACGATCCTATTCACAAACTATTAGTTAATTAAGAGAAACAGTTCAATCAAACAAGGCATCTCTTAGCAAAAGTCAAATATGAATAGGCAGCGGTCAAAGAGCATGACTCTCTAGCATGGAAAGAGGATATAAAAAGATCGTCTTAGCAATTCAAAAGGGGGGATGAAAGAAATCAGACTCAGATCATCATCGGAAAAAGCCAGACAAATTAAGCTATCGAGAGCCAACATATATTAATAATCTATCTACGATCTGGTATGAAAAGAATATCAGTTAACAATATGATAATGACTACTTGAATTACTCTTTGAACAGCATATGGGTTGGTTAAGAAATCATATGTTCATATAATTTTGAGCGTATTAATAGGGGCAACTATGCATAATCTTTATATGTGATCATACAATCTCTTATACTGAATTAAGGCAATAATGCATAATCTGTATATGTTGTTTAATACTGTCAACCATAATTAAGAAATAAAGATACAACGAGGGGAAACGGTGGTGAGGTCCTCTCCGAAGTACGCCACCTCATGGTGGTGACTGAATGGTTCCATGAGGCCAAGGGGGCACAAGGAGTGTTGCCCTTGGGCTTCGGAGGGAAGGATCCTCAGGACACCCTACTGCGGTCATCCGAACTTCCCTATCATGATTGGCTATGGGAGTTAAAGAATTCATATTATAGGGCAGAAGATAAAGGTAGCATGGTGAGGGGAATGGCTACGGGATTCCTCACTAGGTACACCACCCCATGGTAGTGACTGAATGGTCTCATGGGGCCAAGAGGGACAGAGATCTGCTCTTGGGCCTAGGGTAGAGGAACATTCAGGCACCCTAACCTACCCCTTTGTCTTAGTCTCCCTATGGTTGAGATCCATCATTAAGTTTTGCTTATCTTACAATCAGGTTAATGTTCCTAAATCCTAGTAATGAGATCTATGTTTTACTTAGTATATCTAACAATGTTTTGTTTAATTATATTTCAATGATTATCTAACATGTTTGCAGGACCTCAATTGAGGTGATCTAAGTTGGTACATAACCCTACTCCATCTCCTACTTCCTTGGAAATTTGACTTTTAGGCAAACTAGGGCATTTGATAAAAAGGGGACATTACAAGTGGTATCAGAGCATGTTCCTGCCAGCCTGAGGGAATTAATCGATGCAATTAAGCCAACGAACCTTAAGGGCTCTAGAGAGAGAAAAAAGGAAAGCTACAATAGCCATGGAACATGAGTTTAGATCCTTTATGGAGCAAACTACTCAGGCCCTACAAAACATAACAACCACCATAGGCAATCTTAGGACAAATCCAGGGAATGAAAGGGAAAGATCTCCAAGTCAACCAGAGAATAATAATAGGACCACCCGGGAGTCCACCCGTAGAACAAATGCATCACCTTTTCTATTTAGGGAAGAGCCATCCAGAGGTAGTGAAGAAACCCATATCCCTGGCATGAGGGAACTTGCTGCATAATACGCAAGATTAGAACCTGAAATTAAAAGAAGCATTCCCTTCTCTGAATTTTGTGAGGCTGATGCAAGGAGAAACTATAGGAAAAGGAGGACACAGCCTAACTTGGAGATACAAAACAAAGTGGGGAAAATGACCATTACCAACTTCGATGGATCCAGGAAAATCTCAGCTCATTCATGGATTCAAAAATTAGAGACTCGCCTCACCCTTTATCCTATGACCGAAAGGGATGTTATCACATTTGCCGTACTACACCTAAAAGGAACAGCACATGAATGGTGGCATCATATGGCCTAATTACACAAGATCACAAGAATGTTAGGACCTATGATTCCTTCAAGAGAAGACTTATCGAGAGATTTGACCACACCCATCCCTAAAAATATTACAAGGAATTCACGAGGATAAGACAAAGAGGAACTCTTGAGGAATATATCTCAGAATTTCAAAGATTAGCACTTATGGTCTCTAGAATATCTAAGAAAGACTCATCTATCTATTCATAGAAGGACTAACCGGTGCAACCCGAGGACTAGTGAGTGCTTTTGATCCATCTACTCTCCAAGAAGCAATCCTTAAAGCTACTTGGTTGGAGGCCGCTCAAACCAAGGGGTGGGATCATTCTAAAAGGACAACATCAAGAGATAAGCACTTCTATGAAAAGGACAAGAACAAGAATATTTACCTCTCCCATGACGAACGAGAAGAACTAAGGAAGAAAGGCCTATGTTTTGATTGCAAGAAGAAATGGGAACAGGGACACACTTGTAAACAAGATGAAACCCAAGAAGAAAAGTTATGCTTTAAATGTAAAGAGGTATGGGGGCCTGGACATAATTGCACTTGAAGGGGCCTTAAAAGTAAACACTTGTGCTACAAGTGCAAAGAGAAGTGGGAACTAGGACACATATGCGGGAAGAAAAGCCAGCTACGTATAATAGGGACAACATCAGATGAAGAAGTAGAGGGTAGCTTGAACAAGAAAATAAGATACGACAAAGGAGGTCTTAAGAGCAGCCCATCAGAAGAAAAGGGGATAATTAACAAATGGAGCTTTGTGGAGGAACCAATCTAGCAATCCCAATGCCCTCATATTCCTAAGATTTCCTCAATAAAAATTGTAATATGTCAACTCATAAGATGCCAAAGCTTCCTTGTCAAGTAATTATGGATCATGTGCATACTCCATGTTCGATGTATGTCTACTCCATGAGTATCTATGATTACCATAAAATCTAGAATATGAGAATAGCAAGAGAAAAAGACTCACCAAGATAACGAACGTGCAAACATGTTGCCAACCTAATTAGTTTTCCAAGTACAATTGGATGGCCTTGATCCTTTTCCTCTAGAAGAGAGAAAACTTGTCTTAAGTTAAATCTTGCTAGTTTGGAACTATTTCAATTAAAGGAGGAAACTCGTGGGTCTTAATTCAAATCTACAACTTATGATGATATTTGAGAAGTACAAGGTGGGTTAGGATTCATGATCATTCTACTATTGCTTGAGGACAAGCAATTTTGGGAGGGGTAGACTGTCATGCCCCCCGATCTGACATCCCTTATCAGCAAATCTGAATATAAAATTGTCTTACAAAGTAAGACTTAACAATTTTATAAAATCAAACAATGTGCTTTGATCGCCTATAACATACAGTAGGGTTTGTTAATTATCATCAGCCTTAAGGGATCCACCTTTCCTTTCCTATGGTGCAACGATCCTATTCACAAAGTATTAGTTAATTAAGAGAAACAGTTCAATCAAACAAGGCATCTCTTAGCAAAAGTCAAATATGAATAGGCAGCGGTCAAAGAGCATGACTCTCTAGCATGGAAAGAGGATATAAAAAGATCGTCTTAGCAATTCAAAAGGGGGGATGAAAGAAATCAGACTCGGATCATCATCAGAAAAAGCCAGACAAATTCAGATATCGAGAGCCAACATATATTAATAATCTATCTGCGATCTGGTATGAAAAGAATATCAGTTAACGATATGATAATGACTACTTGAATTACTCTTTGAACAGCATATGGGTTAGTTAAGAAATCATATGTTCATATAATTTTGAGTGTATTAATAGGGGCAACTATGCATAATCTTTATATGAGATCATACAATCTCTTATACTGAATTAAGGCAATAATGCATAATCTGTATATGTTGTTTAATACTGTCAACCATAATTAAGAAATAAAGATACAAGGAGGGGAAACGGTGGTGAGGTCCTCTCCGAAGTACGCCACCTCATGGTGGTGACTGAATGGTTCCATGAGGCCAAGGGGGCACAAGGAGTGTTGCCCTTGGGCTTCGGAGGGAAGGATCCTCAGGACACCCTACTGCGGTCATCCGAACTTCCCTATCATGATTGGCTATGGGAGTTAAAGAATTCATATTATAGGGCAGAAGATAAAGGTAGCATGGTGAGGGGAACGGCTACGGGATTCCTCACTAGGTACGCCACCCCATGGTAGTGACTGAATGGTCCCATGGGGCCAAGAGGGACAGAGATCCGCTCTTGGGCCTAGGGTAGAGGAACATTCAGGCACCCTAACCTACCCCTTTGTCTTAGTCTCCCTATGGTTGAGATCCATCATTAAGTTTTGCTTATCTTATAATCAAGTTAATGTTCCTAAATCCTAGTAATGAGATCTATGTTTTACTTAGTATATCTAACAATGTTTTGTTTAATTATATTTCAATGATTATCTAACATGTTTGCAGGACCTCAATTGAGGTGATCTAAGTTGGTACATAACCCTACTCCATCTCCTACTTCCTTGGAAATTTGACTTTTAGGCAAACTAGGGCATTTGATAAAAAGGGGACATTACAAAAGTACATGAAACAATTGCATAAGATACAAAGCACATCCATGGATGAACACATGGGAGGCAATACACATAGAGGCGGAAGCATACATGAGAAAGGTATACAGAAACACTTTATGAATGAATCCAATACATCAAGTATGAAGCATACGGATGAATACATAAGGCATGAGTCATACACACGAATACACGTAAGGTGTAAAGTACAAAGTATACAAATGAATTACATAAGGCAAGAAGCATCCATGCAAAACATAGAATATACACATAAGGCACGAATACATGTAAAGCATGAAGTGTACACATGAATTCACTTAAGGCATGAAGCAAGTATACATAAGTACCATAAGACATGAAGTGCACACAGGCATGAAATATAATCCAAGAAATTATAATAATGTCCACCATTAACAAAGAATTTGGTTTACATTTATATGATTTATTTCTTCATTTGGCTACAAACACTGCATTGTTATTGACATGTCTTTACAATAAGTGTTCATTAACTATGATATCAACTGAAGCTGTTAAGACTTAAGAATATAACAGCAAATGCCCCTGGAGCAGGGGATTATTCTACCCTATGTAAAGCTGAAAAAGTTATATATCTTCCAAACTTCAAGTTCATGGACAATCAGATAACTTCATAGACATATAAAAAGAAAATTAGGACAACTCCTATACTAGATCACCACCAAACAAGACACCATTTTGATGTATGAGAGTACACTCATGCAAGCATTTTCCACTAGATGATTTGTTTTTTCCATTTACCTTATGTTGCTTTGAACTATACAACCCTACCCGCTCCAAATTTATAAATAAGACATCAGTTATGTTCCATAACAAAACCTAAGCCATTGCAAAAATTAAAACAGAGACGCATTGTAAGAGATTGACTTACACTTAAATAAGCTGCATTGCGTAGATTAGGTGTGGGCTGCAGCATTTCGGCGAGGCGGGACGCCGATACAAGGCACCTTTTCTTGAGCTTGGGACTATGCTCGTGCTTATGCTTGTCATGATACATCTGCAGGCTGTGGTTGAGATTCTGCCTCTTGCGCAGGGCTCTCTTTTGCGAATTCTTCTTCTCCTTCTGTTTCTGTTTCTTTGACTCTCCACTGCGTTTTGCGGGCGAAGGGGAGGTTGACGCTTTTCCATCCATAGCTCATACAAAACAAAGCAGCTGCAGACAGCGATCTGCAGACAGCGACTCTTTCTTCTTCTTTGTTTTTTTGTTGTTAAGACAGCGACTCTTTCTTCTTCTTTGTTTTTTTTTTGTTAAGACATAACTTTGTAGTGCCTCTTTATTAGTTCACAAAACAGGCGGCAAAGAAGTGAATTAACCACTGGTTTTCTTACATTAATTACCTAATACCTGCTGATACCTGCACAGCCTGTACTGTTATTGAATTCCCGCGATGTCAAAAAAAATTTCTTTATAAATCTACAACAAAGGTAGGTGCTTCTTCGTGCTTCTTCTTATTAATTTTATTCACTTGTGAATTATGTTTTTATTAAAGATTATATATATAATAGTTTAGATTATTTTATTCACTTGAGAATTATAACATTTAGAAGATTATATATTTTTTATAATATTATTGTATATATTGTCTAGATTGGTAAAGGTAGATGCTTCTTCTTATTATTAATTTTATTCACTTGAAAATTATGTTTTTATTAAAGATTATATATAGATAGTAGTTTAGATTATTTTATTCACTTGAGAATTATCGCATTTAGAAGATTATATATTTTTTATAATATTATTGTATATATTGTATAGATTGGTAAAGGTAGATGCTTCTTCTTATTATTAATTTTATTCACTTGAAAATTATGTTTTTATTAAAGATTATATATAGATAGTAGTTTAGATTATTTTATTCACTTGAGAATTATCGCATTTAGAAGATTATATTTTTTTTTATAATATTATTGTATATATTATATAAATTGGTATAAATATTTTCAATATTCTTGAGAAAATCTAAAATGATATCAATTTTTAAGCTATTTCATTTATTAAAATTTATTTTATTTTATTGCAAACTATTATATTTACTATTATTTTACAAAATATCAAAAAACATATTTTATTAAAAGAAATTAATTTTCCTTAAGATCTGTCAATATTTTTTTAGATTCATTTTTAAAATTTTATTTTTATTTATTTTCAATATTTTTAATTAATTATTTATTTTAAATACAATTATCTAAAAATATATCTGTATTTTAAAATTTTATTTCTATTTGTTCTTTATTTGATTTAATATAAACATAATAATTTCAAAATAATTAAAAAATAAATAGAATTTTTTTAAAATTAAACTATAATTTTTAGATAAATATAGAAATACAATTGTTTAAACTAAATAATAAAAAGAAATATTGAAAATAAATCAACTTTTTGATGTCTAAATGGTTGTCAAATTGAAGATACAAAATAAAGTTCTTTGTTAACGTATTCACACCTTTACACTCTACCTTTGCTACCATTGTACAATGATTCCTTTCCTCCTCAATTTAGAAAGTGCTCTATATGATTGAAAGTAAGGAAGGCTTAAGAACTAGCATATATACCTTAAGTTGTAATTTAATCTATATAAAATAGATTAAATTAAAATTTAAGGTATATATGTTATCCAGAGTTGTGCGGCATGATATGGAAAACATAAAATAATTCAATATATAATTTTATATAGTACGTTTCTATTAAAATAAATTATATTATTATATTATTACACAAAGATATATGAAATTTTATATATCTATTTAGACTATTTTTTATAATATATATGTGTTGCAAGATCAAAGCAGATACTAAAATCTAAGATATATTAAACTTTATTTAATCATGAGTATTATGGTTATGGTTGGTGATAGGGTTAAGGTTAGTGTTATTGTCAGGGTTTAACGTTTACATCATGGTTCGGATTAGGTCTACGATTAGGGTTAGAGTTTACCGTTAGGCTTATGATAATGATTAGGATTTCTATCATGGTTAAGGTTAGCATCAACATTAGGGTTTGGTTTTGGTCGAGGATTATGGTTACGTTAGGGTTTAGGATTACAATTTGGATTGTGTTTAGGATTAGGGTTATGGACGCGGTTTAATATTAGGGACATTTATGGTTAGGGTTTAGTGTCAGGGTTACAATTATGTTTAGGGTTTACATCAAAGTTAGGGTTAGGATAAGCATAATAGTACATTATTTATCTTTAAAAGATGTCAATTATGACATAAACCTAATTTGTTAGTTTCTCTGCGATTTAATTGAACAATCAGGTTATGATGAGAATTTAAATGATATAATAGCTATGTTTAATTATACAATCAGATTTATTTATTTTGCTCGGTAAAGGGAATATAGTCATTTTGTATTAATATAAGCAAAAATTTACATCTTAAAAAATAAACCTTCTCGGATCTCTTTAAATCATATATTGAGCCATATCACTACTAATTTATCTCAGAGGAGACTTCTAAGCTACAACAATCCCTAAATAGAAAAATAGGGATGGAAACCATAGTAGATCTACTATCTCTGACAACTAATAAAGCCAGAGATAATTTAATATCATATCTCGACCATACATACCTTTCTAAATATTATCATGTATATATTATCAACACCATGATAGGGCTATAAGTCAATATAGGGCTCACTCCCTCCTTAGAACTGGGCCTTCCTCATATTCTTCACTGTTGTTGCTACTCCCGCTCTTTGAGAAAGGATCATCTTTGTCACACCTTCCAGTCAAACGTTTGAACTCACGAACCCACTGTAGAGTGACATCAATATCATCCCCTATAGGGGGAACCAAAACTCCATCATCTGCAAATCCCATAAATTTTTTGATAAAGTCTAAGCATCTTCTCTTCAAATGAATACTCACTTCCCAACACTCTTGATCCCATATGAAAATTATTGGAAACCTAGGCGTTGGGACTCCATTCCTACTTGCTAACCCGTAAAAGGAAGATGGAGGGATAGTAAGGTTGTGAACGTTCTCATAGAGAGCTCTGTCCATATCCCCTAAAAAGCCTGCCTTAAAAATCCTCAAACATAATTAGATTTTGCTACCACTTTGGATTCCCCCAATTTCAAGATAGTAGCCAAGAAATGAGTCGGGATGTCGGTATTGACTCTATACCTATGGTTGGCTATGAGAAACTGAACTCCTGGAGTATGTCACAAATTACATCCAACAAGAGTGGATGTGAAATATTTGTCACTTGTTGAAGCATTTTACTTGTGATAGGACCCAAGAGTGCCATTTATCGCTTCTTCGCTACCAGCCTGATATTAGAATCCACTGAAATTATCCACATAGCTTTGCTAAACACAAAGAGAAAATGAATGAAGAATGGTTATAAAATCTCGGTTTAATAGAGGCGATGAAGTTTCTCACACAAAATTTACATCCCATAATGAATGCTTGGAGACATACAAAATAAATCTATTGCAATATCTGTATCCAACTCCACTCGTGTGATCACTGTAAGACTTTAGGCTAAAGAGTTGGCAAGGGAGTACTTCCTTCGACATATCTGGCAAAAAGTTCTTGAATCCTCGCTCAATTACGTTATATGATGATGCTATGATCGCATGCTTTCTTACTCATCAATACTTTCCCTAACAATTTGTCTACATCACTTCACTTCTTATTACTTTTTACTTTTTAAATAAAATATGCCCGTTCTTATTATTGATGATGTGTCCTTCCAACTTAAATCACTATGGGCCTAGAAGTCTCCATTTTAATTTTCAAAATTCGGATTGAATTCCCGCTCCAAAGGATTTTAAAACCTTACCAAACCAAAACTAATAAAAATAATTGACAAACCAAACATGACTTAAAGTAAATACTCTACATCTATACGAATACTGTCTGCTGCTTTATTAGCCAAAACATTTGCTGCCCAATTTCCTTCCTTGTAAATATGGCTGAAAACCACTCTACTTCAAAGGAGCTAACAATACTTAAAGCTTTTTTTAATAATGCATTTAATCTTTAATTTGGTGTTATCTCTCTTCTCAATTCATTGATTGTTGGTACCCTATTCTAAAGGCTCTGTCATTTTATCTATGATCCTTCCATCCCATTTTGAAATAAAAAATCCAGCACCTAATATTCCTCGATTTCCTCTGGCTACTCCATCAAAGTTTAATTTATACCATCCCTCCTTGGGCAGTTCCCATTTACATTCCAATCTATCCCGATTACTAGCCAATAGGGATAACTTTAAGAAACCACCCCCCGATCAAAAGTGTAAAATCCTTTCGAATCAAACATTATTTTTTGGGGGGAAATTTCATATTGATGGCGAAATTTTTTTCAAATTTGAAAAAAATAATAATTTGTATTGGCGGATTTTTTTTTAGGGTATGAAAATTCCATAAAATCCTAGCGAATAATTCATTATTGTGTGGGGAAATATATATAATGTAGGAGGCAAATGTTTTTCATTTAAAGGAAAATATATATAAGTGTAGAGGTGAAAAGTTATACTCCGAAGGAAAAATCATTTAAGTGTATTAGCGATTTTTTTTTTTTTTTTTAATCGATAAGTGCTATCTTTTATGGGGATAGCTCCCTATATTACTTGAAAATTTTGAAATTACATTGTAATAGATATTCATATACCCTAAGACCATTTAAATCATCCCAAATACATATATAAAATACTTTTCTTAATAGGGCCATACAGTTATCCCTCCTGCTACTTCCAAATTTCCTCCACTGACCCAAACGCAAAACTGGGGTTACATCTGACCTCCTATGGCTTGGTATATCACAACGGCATGCTCACCTATCGCGATTGCTTTACGTGTGGAACTCTCCGGAAGCCACCACTCTTCTGTCTCAGTGATCCTGTGAAATGGTTCAAGGTTTCCATTGAAGACTGCACATCTAAAAACTTCCCATACCTCATCCCCAAAATTCTTCCTTCTCTCCCGCTCTTCCCTCCACACTTCTCTGCGGACCATCTCTCGAATCTCCTCACTGCTCACAGAAGCCTCCTCTCCTCCATCACTACTCTCACTATCTTCTCCTTTAACAACATCGTCACCATCACTCTCTTCCTCATCCTCAGAGTCCAATCGAAGGTAATTTTGAAATTGAAAATAAACCTTCAGTATACTAACTCTGACTCCTTCCTCCAAACCCATAATGGCTTCTGCTACCGTATCTACTATGAAGGGTTTAATGAAACCTGCTATTAATTCAACCACTTTTTCCTTTGTTTCAATGATATCTGCCAAAGGAAGAAGAACAGCTTCCAGCACCAAAGCATCGCACCAGTGTCTGTCAGTGTTTAAGGTAATGCCCACAAGCCCCCTAATGGATTCATAAACATTTTCTTCAGTATTGAACAAGTTTTTCAATTGTGCGATCAATGCATTTTCACAGTTAACACAACTGATCCTTCCGAAAAAAGCCATATTTAGCACAAATCCTTCTAGTCTCCCCTAAGACCTTGTCCAAAAAATCACTTGGCAAAAAAGCCTTCACCTTCGCCTTAAAAGGATGGAAAATGATTTGGCAATTTCTAACTTTGTCCTCTTTCTGCTAGAATCTTACTGACTGAATTCATATCTTTTCTGAGTTTTCTTTTTTGAACTATCTAAGCCTCTCGGGAGCCATGTGACTTCCTAGATCCCATTTATTGGTACCCAAGCATAATCTTTTCTTGCTTGACTCTTCTTTTAGTCTCTGTCTAAACGTTTTTCTTTAAGAAAAGTTCTCAGATGTGACAAGCCCATAATGCTATGTGCAATCGAGGCATGATTGAAACCTTCACGTTTGTCCTCGATGCACCCTTCTTTTCACAGAAAATCTTTGTCAACCGATTCCAGTTTTAGGAAATCTGCCTCTGTCTGCAGCAAGGATCTCTATCAATCTGTCCGGTAGCTCCTCCTTCTCTGTCAATTGTATTGAGTCATCACATTCGATGCCTCTATTAGCCAGCCAGTCCACCGCTGCGTTGCCCTCTCGGTAGATGTGTTTGAGGGTGAAATTGTTTAAACTTTCGCTTATTTTATGGATATTGGGTCGTACCGCCTCCAGTTTCCAGTTTTCAAAATTCTTATTTGAAATGCCATTCAGGATAATTTGTGAGTCTCCCTCAACTTTTACATCCTGAATGTCGTGTGCCACACACCATTCCATTCCAGCTAGTAATCCCGCCAATTCTGCCATGTTGTTTGTATTGATTCCCAGTGAACCATATTTTGCCCCTACAAAATTGCCAAACTCATTCCTTATAATGGCACCGTATCCAAATTTTCCTGGGTTGCCTCGGCTAGCACCATCAAAGTTCATCTTGAAGTTTCCTATCTTTGGAGGAATCCATACTACACTGGCTCTGTTCTGCTTCTTCTCCATTAGTTTGTATCCACTATTTTTTGTTAAATTCCAGTGTCTTTCCATCTCTTTGTCCCAAGAAGAATACATACAATACTTCCCTCCCACTACTTTCACATTGATTACCTCTTCTATGGCTCTTTTTATTTTTGGAATTAGCATATCATAAGACAGAGCTTCCTCATTAAATACTCTTTTGTTTCTTTCCTTCCATATATGCCACACAAGCAGCGATGGACTTACCACCCACAGTATACTCCATTTTGATTTATTGATATTGGTTGGCCATGATAATAAAAAACTTTTTAATTTAGATTTCTCACTGATCCAAACTGCATTTTATCCAATAGCCAATCTCAGACTTTTTTAGAGTACAAGCACCAAAGTAAAAGATGATCCGTTGTCTCTTCATTTTCCTTGCATAGGATGCATACACTTGGTCCAGCAATTCCAATAGTTCTCAATCTGTCCCCTGTTAATATGCGGCCATGCAAAGCTGTCCATATGAATGCTCCTGCCTTAAGCAATACTAATTTATGCCAACACAACTCTGAGGGCCATTCCACATTCTTTATTCTGTTCCTAAGGATCTCATATCCTAGATTGACTTTATATTTGCCAGTTTTAGAAACACTCCATAGTAACTGATCTTCTTCGTTAAGATATATAATTTTTTTTTTCCTGTTTAGAATGTCTTTTAACTGCGTGTTCTTTTCCATCTTCCATTCCCCAACTGATTTTCATTTAATCCAATCCGATTCCTTCTGCCCTTCCAAAATATAATCCGTCACATAATAGCCTACCTTTGTTTCCACTTCATAAATCCATGCCTTGTCGTCTATTTCTTCTGCTAAAGAAATGTCACCATTCCATGAATCTCTCCAAAATTTTGCCTTTCCACCATTTCCTATTTTCCATGTCAAGTGCTCTGTTAATATACTTCTAGTTTCCCAAATATGTTTCCAAATTGGGGATCCCTTAATTGAGTTGGCCACTGTAAATATCCTTTCTGCTTAGGTTGAATCCAAATATTTAGCAGCCATAATCTTACACCATGATTTATGAGGTTGAGAACACATTTTCCATGCTAATTTAGCCCCAAGAGCTTGATTGTGCAAATCCATTTTTCTTAGACCCGCTCCTCCCTCCAATTTTATTAAATAGGTTGTATCCCAGTTGATGAGAGGAAACTTCTTTTTCTCCTGAGCTCCTTCCCACAAAAACTTTTTGAATAGACTGTCTAATTCTTTTGCTGCCTTAAATGATAGCCTAAAGCATGACATTTGGTAAGTGGGAATCGCAGAAAGAACAGATTTAATCATCTGGATTCTACCTGCCTGAGTTAACCACTTGTTCTTCCAGGAAGAGGCCTTTACTTGACATTTGTTGATAACGTCCTCCCACATTTTGTTCTATTGTCTACCGGGATCTAGCTGAACCCCTAAGTATTTTAGTGGAAAGTTACGTTGAGGATAGCCCATGATTTCCTTTATTTTACTTTGCATTCTCTCATTAGTATTGAAGAAATATATCATTGATTTCTCCTTGTTCATACTCTACCCCGAGCCTATTTCATAGTCATTCAGAAGCTTCTTAATAACCATTGCTTCCTTTTCAGTGGCTTCCCCAAAGAGAATTGTATCATCAGCAAATTGGGAGTGGGAGATAGGATCAATACTGTTATGAATGAATGCTCCTATCCATAAACCCTTTTTAACTAAACTCTTGACATTTCTATCCAGAATCTCAGCCATTAATACAAACAAAAAGGGAGACAATGGATCTCCTTGTCTAATACCTTTTGAAGCTTGAAAAAAACCTACTATAGAACCATTTACAATGATGGAGTATGATACTGACGATACACAGTGTTTTATACAATTTATCCATTTAGAATCAAAACCAAATCTTTCAAGAACTGAAAAGAGGAAAAGCCAATTTACCCGATCATATGCCTTACTGACATCTAGTTTTATCACCATCCCCTGTGTCTTGTTCCTTTTCATCGAGTGTATAGTTTCAGCAACCGTGATTATGCTATCGGCAATTTCTCTCCAAAGAGTAAAACCATTTTGTTCTGGAGATACTAGCTTATCTAAAACCATCTTCAATCTATTAACCATGACTTTGGATATGATTTTATATATTGTATTGCACAAAGATATTGGCCTATAATCTGCTATACTTAGGCAATTTTGCTTTTTTGGAATCAGGGCTATCAGAGTATTATTTATTTCTTTAAAAAATTTGCCTCTCCTTCTAAATTCCTCCACCACCATCCAAATGTCATCTCCCATAAATTTCAAGCACTTCTGATACACCTCCATCAAATGTTGCCTTTTTAACTTCATCTTTTGAAATTGGGGCCAAAAGAGCAGCATTATCCTCATCCATAATCTGTTTGTCAATGATGTCTAGTAGATAATCAACTGTTTCATTTCTCTCCCCCTCCAAAGTTCCCAAGTTGTCTTCAAAATATTTGACTGCAATGTTCTCCACATCTTTTGCTCTACCAACCATTTTACCCTAGATATCTTTCAGTTGATTAATTCTATTTTTATTCCTTTTTGCTTTAAATGAGGCATGAAAAATTTTAGAATTTGAGTCCCCTGCTTATATCCATAATTCCCTGGATTTGTCCCTCCAATACATTTCTTCTCTCAGGAGTATTTCTGCCAGTTCTGCTTTAAGGGAATTCTCTTCATGGAATTCTTCATTCGTCATCCCCTTCTCTATCACCAGATTATTAATCCTATTTAGTTCCTCTTCCACTCTGATTTTTTAGCAAAGATGTTCTTGAAGGAAGCCACATTCCATATTTTGATCTTGTTTTTGAGATATTTTAACTTTTGAACAAAACAAAAACTAGGAGTGCCTTTAATATCTTTACATTCTTTCCACCATTTTTCCATGTTTTCTTCAAAGTTTGAATCTCTCCACCACATGCTTAAGAACTTGAAGTTGCCTTTCACCTTCATCAATGGTATTGTGCAAGTTAACTGAACCGGGTAATGGTCTGAAAGTGTTATGGGCTGGATTTTTGATTCCAGATCAAAACTAGCTCTTATCCAAAATGAACCAACAAATATTTTGTCCAATCTCTCGAAAATTCTGCAAACGTTTGCCCTCCTATTGGTCCAAGTGAAATTTCCAGTTTTAGGAACAACATCAAAAAGGTTATTATTTTCTACAAAATCTCTGAAATCTTCCATCACTCGGGTATTCATTCTTAAACCTCCACATTTTTCATCATTGTTGAGGATTGCATTAAAATCTCTTGCTACAATTGTTTTCTCCAGATCGAACATTCTGATCTGATCTGTAATTTCTTTCCAAACCCTTTTCTTTTCCTTTGTCTTTGTCAGTCCATAAACATTGATTAGGGAGAATTCCAAATCTTCCTGCAATGTTCTTACTTTACAGTGCATCCAATTATCTTGCTTATTAATCAATTCTACTATCACTTTATCTGGATTCCATAGAGTCGCCAGTCCACCCATGGAGCCTTTTGCCTCTTGAAAGACACTATCCCACATCCTACTTAAAGATCCGAAAAAGAAAGCTTTTTCTTCATTGAGCTTGGTCTCTTGCAACATGATGATGTCTCTTGAAATTCTTTGAAAAACCCTCTTGACCAAGCGTTTTTTGTCAGGGGTCGATAGACCCCTGACATTCCATGTTGTTATTTTCATTGATTTCCAAGGGAGACTCCTCCTCCCTTGGTTTTCTTTATGTAATCGAGTACACCAATAATACCCTTCTCTTTGGCTCTATCCTCTCTCTTCTGTTTATTGCTTCTTCTGCCCCTTATAGTGTATTAGTGATTTTTATCTACCATTTGAAAATTATTTAATTTTATTGGCTAATATTTTGTTATTTATGGAAAACTAAATATTTTATTGGCAATTTCATAAATTCATTGCCATTTTCGTTATCTATTAATAGCCATTTTTTGTTATCTAATTAATGCAACATCGCGTCGAGTTCGAACTCTACACGTTGTACATATACAAGCTTAGATTATTTTATTTACTTGAGAATAATCGCATTTAGAATATTGTATATTTTTTATAATATTATTGTATACATTATATAAATTGGTATAGGTATTTTCAATAGTCTTGATAAAATCTAAAATGATATCAGTTTTAAAGCTATTTCATTTATTAAAATTTATTTTATTTTATTTCAAACTATTATATTTACTATTATTTTATAAAATATAAAAAAACATATTTTATTAAAAGAAATTAATTTTCCTTAAGATATGTTAATAATTTTTTTTATATTTAATAAATTTTAATTATGAAATAATAGATTTATTTTTTAAAATTTTATTTTAATTTATTTTCAATATTTTTAATTAATTATTTAATTTAAAAAATTATATATATACAATTATCTAATAATATTAGTGTAGACACCTAAAAATATCTCATTAATTCTAAACTAATTATTCATCTATTTAATTAATTAATTCTTTAATTATTTGATTAAGTTAAATATTTATTCTGATCAGAACATTTAACATTTTTAATTATCAAATTTTTATCATTTCATCATTTAATCAATTAACCCTATCTCAATTATTAATTAAATATCAATTATTTAATTAATTGCAAAAATTTCCTTAGTTAAATAATCTTTATGATTTAATTAATTCAATTTCCTATGATTAAATAATTTCATTTCAGTTAATTAATTAATTAATTCTTCCAATCCCCAAATTATAATTCCAATTAATTCCATCTAATTTCATGTCATTTTCCCCTAATTCGAATTTCACTTCATTTCAATTAATTTCATTTCTTCCAAATTCATTTTTCACCAAATCTGAATTTCAGTTACTTTCATGTGCATTTTAGCATTCAAAAGTCCAAATTCAAATCCAAATTGAAAATGAAAATCAAATTCAATTTTAAATTCCTACAACACATGCTAAAATCTAAACTGATTGATCAAATCTGTTATCTAATTAGTTAACGCAACTAACTCATCAATCACCCTTTTTAACTCTCAATCACCTTTTCTGAATGATCAATTAATCTACTTATCTCTCCAATCAATTCAGGCATCTGATTCATCAACTCAGTCAACTAGCTAATCTATTCAGTCTACTAGTTAATCGATTGAGTTGACTCCTCAATCAAATATGTTAACAGATCAATCTAATGAGTTAACAGATCAATCAGTTTTAGTTGTCTATCAATCAACACTTGAGTTCAAATTCTCACCTTCTTTGTGTTGAAAATATATAAATTCAACCTCTTTTTCTCAATTCAAGCTAGAATTAGAGTCTTCAAAGTTATTGTCCATCTTATGCAGGAAATCAGTGCAATACCTAAGAGCCACCTACACCAACAATTATGGAGAAGAACAATGGAAGCACAAGTGGAGAATATGGAGTTTTAATTTAGTTTAATCTTTCTATTTCTATCATTTATTTCATTATACAGTGTTTAAAATCGATTTAATTAGTTAAGGATTTTGTGATTCGTCCTTTTAGTCTAATTAGCTTCGATTTCATGATTTCATACATGAGAACAATTGGTGAACCTGACATGAATCAGATCTAACATTCCTCTATTGTTTTAATTGGTTTTGCAGATACGTGCGTGCACAAAAAACCAGAATCCACAATAGATCAGACATAAATTCGCAATTGCAAATATTTATCCACAATTGCCATCAAAATCCATTGCAATTGACAGTAAAATCCACTGCAATTGCTCAAAAAAGGGGAAAAATAATTGTTTATTTGTTGTTTCTTAATTAGTTGATCTTGCGCACCTAACCCATAAAAATCTTTCAATTCTGAGAATTTTTTATTTTTTGCATAAAATGTGTCTAATCCAATGGTAGGAAAGGTAACCTTCGAAATCTCAAGTGCAAGGAGGGAAAGACAAGATAGGATAGAACAAAGAGCATACAAAAGACTCCTAAAAGAAGATAGAGAGCTTCGCGAAATTGAAGAAAAAGAAGCAATCGCCCAATATCATAGAAGCATCCATTGATTCATTGCCAAATACAAATTTTATGACGACATTAATGTGATGGCTCGTGTGATTTTGGATAACATCATTACAGAATCAAATTTCTATCTTCTGTCTTTTGTTGTTGTTTATTTAAAAATAAATAAAAAATTTATTTTTGCATTTAACTGATGAGCGATTAACCTGATATTGCTACACAATTGCTCAAATATCAATTTGCAATTTCTATCACAATAATTCGCAATTGCTAGTTTAGGTTTTTTGCATTCTATCTCTATTTAGTTATGGTTTTTATCAAGATTGCTCTCTATTTGTGAAAATATATAGATTTTTAACTAAGAAAATTAGGCTGGATAGCCCACCATATGTCTACTAACGTTATTTTCTCTACAGGGTTAGAGTAGAAAAATTCTTTTGGTGTTGTTAAAAAGAACAATACAATTTCCATCATTTCTATGACAGTTAAAATGAACCCCATGCCTTTTTGGAGTAACATCTCTAATGTTTAGAAAACATTGCAATGAAGGTTTAAAAGGAATCATTGTTCTTCCTGTCTTCAAGGTGATAGGTGCTCTCCCCTTTTTTGGGTAATCAAAAAGTTATACCCACCTTTTTCATGCTTTATTTCATTTTCTACATTAGGATAACACCTTTAGAAGGCTCGCCTCCCAAGTATCCCATAAGGCCAAGTGAGAGGGAACGACCTAAGTGGCAATGACTAAAGCCAAGTAATCCAAGACACTCTAAATAAATGCGTATGTGATAAAAATCATATGCGATGAGTGTTACATGTTGTCACAACAACATTATGCCTCCCTCAGTGCCTATACGGTTCGTTAAAATCTGTAGAGTGTAACTTCTACAGACTAGGAGACCTCCCTCAACAGAGTGTAAAACAATGCTGATTGTGACCACTTGAATGAAACTCTTTCTAAACACCTTAGAAATTAGAAGCCCAACTAAGTCAGTAACTAGACACTTGGATTATCACAGTGCAAGGGTGGGGAACAATTTCCCCCCAAGACACTTACCATATATCTCCTAGGATAATAGGCCAATTGAGGAGCAATCTGCTTTGGTCTAATTTCCTAAAAAAGGTAAAAAAATGGGCGCACCCTAGGGTGTGACAGGGTTGTTTGAGCTAATGGAGTATCAAGATGTGGTTTGTGGTAATACTTGTGACCTTTTGACCATTAGGAGAGTTTGCTTGATGTTCTATCGATTGACCAATTACAACGAAAACAAAATGGGGTTTTGAAAAAGACTCCAATATTCATGAGAATTTGAAAAAGCTCTTTAAACAAGTATTATTTATGTGTTATTATTCTTTTTGATGTGTCTATTGTGTCCTTTGCTACATTTCACCAAATTCAAACATTTTATAAAATACCAAACACAAAGTGGAACCTCAACCAGGTTTAGTCAAAACATCAACAATATCAAGTCCCTCAACAAAGTCAAGTGTCAAGATCAACGCCAACATCAAACCAAAACTTTTGCAAAATTCAAAGATGAAAAACATGTCTTTCTCAAGTGATCTTAAGTCGTAGACATCTAGTTAATGTATAAGTCCTTTAGTGTCATCATACTGCACAAAGTTTTTGCACAAGTCCTCACATCACAAAAAGAGTAGTCTTCAATCAAGTTGCATCCACTCATATAGAATTAAGTATTGCATTAGAGTCTAAGAAACATACCTCAATACATGGGTCTGAAAGTAGATGACGAATTTCCATTTGAGCAACCCGATCTTGGGCCAAACAATGACCAATTAGGAATAATTGATAGTTTGGACAACCTTGCTTGGAAACTAAAAGTTGATCGTGCTCAGTATGATATAGTTGAGACCATCATAGATAATGAGATTCGGAAATCTGTTCATCTTGATGAAAAATTGAGGAAAAAGATTAAAAAAAAGGCATCTCAAAAGGAAGCCATCAGACAATTGGTTGAAAAGACTATAGCAGAGTTTCTAAATCCTTGTTAGATTCCTTAAAACAAAGTGTCAATCATTCCTAGGTTTTCCATATAGTTTGCATTATAATCTTTAGCATATGGGTCTAAAAGGAGATGGCAAATTCCCATTTGAGCAACCCAAACTTGGGTCAAACAACGTTCAATTAGAAGTAATTGATGGTTTAAATATTCTTGTTGAAGAATTGGTAGTTGATCAAGACCAATACGACATAGTCCAAGTTGTCATAAATGAGGAAGTTTGAAAGTCAATGCAAATTGACATAGACCTCGAAAATCAAATCAAAGAAGAGGAAGATTTTGAAGCATTTCAGCAATATGCTGAAGATCTTGTGTTTGAATTCGGAAATCCTTGATAGCAAGTCTTCACTCATAGATTGCATTGTCTGCATTTTAGTCTTTAGAAAGTCTTAGAAGCATACCTGGTTACATTTAGTTGAGTCTTGCATTTGCATTTTAGAGAGTCTTAAAGAGTCAAGATCACGTGACCCTTCGGTTAACCCAACATGGAATATGAACTTGTCCACAAATCAACAAACACCGGGTTGGAGACCCGCAAACTTATCAACAAACATAAACATGATGCCCTCCATTGATGAAATACAACATAATCTAACTAAAAAAGAATTGGAAGCAGCCCAACGAGATCTTGCAACACTCTCATCAATAATGATAGAGACAAATATCTTGCATGATTAGTCCAAAATGGGGCCAAATTACCTCCAAGAGTGAACATTTCGGCTATATTGCCGCTAGGTGTGACATTGCATTAATTTTGTTCCTTGAGTACCTACTATTACACAAACTCAAGCAACACTTGCAACATCAACCTAGGGTGTATCTCAAAATACTCAAGCAACTACAACTTCAACACCATCAACAGTTGCATTGGCAATTACTAGTGTTAAATCTCAAAAAATGCCTAGTGTAACAATGCAAGCTAAAATAGCTCAAAACCCTTCTTCAACAAGTATAACCCAACCTTCAGTTTTAGGTGGATCTACCTACAGTGGCCAAAATGTGAATCAAGGGATAACAAGATCAACTCAATCGAATGTCAATACACAATTTGCATACTTTACACAACCTAGTGGGACTTATTGTACACAACTACATGGTCAATCTACATTTCAGAAAGCTCAAGTTACTCCAATATTGTTCCTTTTGTGAGAAATACTCATCAAGTCAGTACACCATTGATGCAAACATAGATCCTGACTCAACAAATGGAGAATCTTTAGAAACAGATGACCAGTATGCAAACAGTCAATGATAAAAGGAGCTATACAATGGAGGACCTTTGTCCATATCCTTTTGACAAAAAGTTATACATGCCACCTTTTCCCATGCATTTTGAAACTCCAAGTTTCGGCAAATATAGAGGGAAAGGTGATCCTTGAGATCATGTTAGTGAATTCTTCATGATATGTATCGAGGTAGCCCACGATGATACATACTTAATGAGGCTATTTTCCAAAAGTCTTGGAGGGACAACATTAGAATGGTTTTCACACCTCCCACCTAAGATTGCTTCGTGGGGTGAACTGGTTGAGTTATTCATATCAAAATTTGCATCCAATATAGATATTCCAGTTACCTTGATAGATCTATCTGCAACAAGGAAAAAGAAAGGAGAAACCTTCACTACATTCTTGCAAAGCTGGAGAGGTTTATACCACAGATGTCTTAGTCATATCCCTGAAGCTGAGCAAGTAGACATTTTCAATGAAAATTGTGTACCTCCAATTAAGTATCCATTACAAATGCAATGCCTAAACAATTTTAAAGACATCACGGAAAAAGGCATCAAATGTGAAAGAGGCATATTAGAGCAAGGGATAATGAAACACCACAGAGATAATGGGCCAAACACAAGTACAAACAATGAAAGACCAAAATTTTGGTCTAGGAACAAGAATGTCACAAATGATGGAGTTGTTGATGCATGTGTTGTAAATAGAGCTCAACCAATATTATATCTACAAGGACCAGTTGATCTTGCTAGTAAGAATCTAACTCAAATAAACAACACCAACGTACTACAATCAAGCAATCCAAGACCACCAAGGGCAGGCGCACCCAAAAGAATATTTACACCCCTTGGTGAACCTATTGAATTAACACTCAAAAAATTGATACAAATTAATTCCATAACTTTACCAAAATTGGACCTTATGAACTAGGTCCATTTTGATGAATAATGATGAACAAAAGATACCCTTACTGGTACTGAGG
Source organism: Cryptomeria japonica (assembly GCF_030272615.1). Classification (NCBI taxonomy): domain Eukaryota; kingdom Viridiplantae; phylum Streptophyta; class Pinopsida; order Cupressales; family Cupressaceae; genus Cryptomeria; species Cryptomeria japonica. The sequence continues at coordinate 457,331,403 of NC_081406.1, forward strand.
GGGGGCGGGGGTGGGGGGGGGGGGGGGGGGAGGGGGGCGGTGAATCAGTATAGTCAAAGACTTTCTAACAATCTTTTCAAGATAAAACAACACTAACCGGTTGTCTTCATTACTGAACTTAACCATGGAAATACCGGTTAAACATAGTAAGACTTCAGACAACATAGATAAGTCTGAACACTTCAAATACATTTAATACTTGATAGCTACTTTACCAATAAACATATGAATGTGGTGTGTCACCAATACCATAACCATTAGCTTTGCATGCATAATCACTTAATCATCGCATGAAAAATGCACAACACATGACACACAGATTTTTCACGTGGAAACCCAAATGGGAAAAACCACAGTGGGAATGAATACCCACAAGCTTGTTTTTGAACTCTTTTGAAGCTTTCTTTGTTAGGAGCCTAGTCCGGTTATAGACTTTACAATAAGGTTCTGCTAGGAACCAATCCTGTTAAAGATCACTCGGTTAAGGGATGGCTATATACCCTGTTAAAGGTTACCTTGCTAGAGGATTTGAAGAACTTAATGAATCTTGAGTCACCTGGTTAGAGGATTTGCAGTAAGCCTGTTAAAGCTACCCAACAAAGGGATTTTCCTTCTGTTGAAATGGTTAGAAGACAACGGGTAAAGCTTTGATCTGATAACAACACTATA